>NW_027271458.1:1447500-1450000 GCF_040938485.1 Diadema antillarum
ATATCGAAGTTTGAAAGTGTAAGTTTAATTAGTTTTCGCTCCAGGCGACTTTGAATTTTTTGATATATACAATATGGACAATATTTGAAAGGGCCTGTAAGGAATACTAAACTTAGTCAAGCGCTCAAACTTTAGAAAAAACTTAAGTTCTGTACAAAGTCCAAAATATATAATTTTCAAAGTCTAACTTGAAGTAGTCTTTACTCCAGCCGTTTTTAAAGTTACCATATGTTTGTACATAGAAATACTTGAAGGGGTTTGGAAGGAGAACTAATTGTATTGAAGGACTGATACTTGACAAATATGTTGAGTCCGGTGGTAGGTCAAACATATCGGACTTTAAAATTGTAAGTCCATTTAGTCTTCTCTCCAGGCGTCTTTGAAAAATTTCCTTTGTACTATATATACAATATTTGAAAGCGTCTGGAGGGAAGACTAAACTAAGTTAAGCACTCATACTTGAGAAAAAACTTAAGTTGGGAACAAAGTCCAAAATATATAAGTTTCAAAGTCTAGCTTGAAGTAGTCTTTGCTCCAGCCGTCTTTCAAGTTACCGTATGTTTGTACATAGAAATATTTGAAAGGGTCTGGAAGGAGAACTAATTGTATTGAAGGACTCATATTTGACAAATATATTAAGACCGATGGCAGGTCAAAGATATTGGAATTTGAAATTGTAACTCCAATTAGTCTTCTCTCAAGATGTCTTTGAAAATTTTCCTATATACTATATATAGAATATTTGAAGGCGCCTGGAGGGAAGACTAAACTTAGTTAAGCACTCATACTTGATAAAAAAACTTTAAAAGTGAACAAAGTCCAAAATATATAAGTTTCAAAGTCTAACTTGAAGTAGTCTTTGCTCCAGCTGTCTTTGAAGTTACCATATGTTTGTACATAGAAATATTTGAAAGCGTCTGGAAGGAGAACTAATTGTATTGAAGAATTCATACTTTGGAAAATGTTAAGTTTGGTAGAAGGTCCAACATTTGTGAGTTTCAAAGTTTTATTGTAATTAGTGTTCGCTCCAGGCGACTTTGATTTTTTTGATATATACTATATGTACAATATTTGAAATCGCCTGGAAGGAAGACTAAACATAGTTTAGCACTCATACTTGAGAAAAAACTTGAGTCCGGTGCAAACTCCGAAAAAGTTTGAAAGTGTAACTTGAAGTAGTCTTTACTCCAGCCTTTTTTTAAGTTACCTTATGTTTGTACATAGAAATATTTTAAAGCGTCTGGAAGGAGAACTAAATGTATTGAAGGACTCATACTTCAGAAAAATGTTAAGTCCGGTGTCAGGTCCAGCATATTGGACTTTGAAATTGTAACTCCAATTAGTCTTCGCTCCAGGCGTCTTAAAAATTTTATGCACATTGCCTATGGAGAAGTCGAAAAATATTCTAAGTAGAAAAACCCATAGACTTTGTACATGAAATTTGAAGGCGGCTGGAAGGAAGACTAATCGTTGTTAAGCATTCATATTTAAGGGAACTTTGAAGCCATGAGTAAAGTCTTTTATATGTGAATTTCAAAGTTTAATTCCAATTAGTATTGCTTCCAGACATCTTTAAGTTTCTTTCCATACCTCCCATCTGCTATTCAACACAATGATAACTAAATACCTACATTTTTTATTTGAACTTTAGAAACAATGTTTAATATGAATATTTACTCACAATGTCAATGATGGAGCCATCTGTCGCCACCTTCAGGTTTGCAGTAACTCCTAGCATGTCCGCATTCGGTTGAAAGACCCTTTCTTGTTTACGAAGGGTGTTTTGTAACAGAAAATGGATTTGAATAAGTGGGATTAGAAACAAATTGTAATCATTGAAATAATCCTTTGAATCAATACAAGCTGGTCAGTTTATCACTTTACTTCATCATACTTCGTCACGCTTAATTATACTTTGTGATATTTTGACCTAATTCATTTTAAATTTGGGTCAATTTAGCAAAGATTTTTTCTTCTCTCTGATGCTATTTTACTGACGCTTAAGGGTAGTTTGGGATGGGATAACAATGTAGGTTGCAACATTTCAAGAACTCACTTCTATCCATTCGCCAAACGCTCTCCAAAATTCGCCGTTTACCATGATCTGGTTGTGGTTGGTTTCTTGTATCACTTTTTCCACCTCTTCTGACGTGGTGCAGTGTGTTACCCAAATGTTGTCGAGACCAAGGCCCTTCGGCTATATTGAATACAAACAGGAAAAAAATACGTGTAAACAACGTGTAAAGAACCATTAGAATTTTTTAAAACACATTTTCTCAGTTTTTTCCTTTGAATCTTTCTTTTTAGAAAATGTTGGAAAACAAATTTAAAGAATAATGTTAGTAAGTACATGTATAAATTGCAATAATGCCCTCTTGTGGCAAGAAGAATGTAGTTTCTACCTTCATATCAATATCAATTGTATTAATGTTCACCCCAAATACGTAATTTCATTTGAAAAAAAAAAGTACATTATACATTACCCGTGCACGGCTTCTCA
>NW_027271458.1:1455000-1478573 GCF_040938485.1 Diadema antillarum
GCCTTCACTCTCTCGAGAAAGTGTGCTTGTTTTGACATTTTTGAGCGTTGGATTGTCAAATAAGTGTGGATTTTGTTTAGAGAGGACTTCTTCTTTTATGAAAAGTTGATTTTGTGGAGGAAATCGTACATTTAGTTGGTAAGTTTTTAATGAAATCTTGATTTTTCGATTTTGATTCATTTTCGTTAAAAAATGGCGTCTTTTCGCGGATGTTTAGCGTCTTATATCTTTTTCCTCGATCTACGACTTGTTGTAGGGTTTTGTGTCCTGAAAGACAATTTAATTTTGAGTCTTTTCCTGGTTTTTGAATTTTGATAGGCGTTATCAACAAAAAATAAACTCCATATAACCACTCCAATGTCGTTTTCCTATAAAAAAAAGAATCTCGGTGACAAAGATTCATCTTGCTGTTGACGTGAGGCAGACTCGATGAAAGAGCCGGAACTATTTACGTTCGTTTGATACGTAGATTTTCTTCAAAAACTTATCACATTTGGACACTCTGTATTCCCTGAATACTCGTAGTTCCTTCTCCCCAGTCATAAATTCCTAGGAACGAATAATCGTTTTTTATATATCCCTCACCTAGCTTAAAAACCCTATTGTTAATTTTGAGAATTTTGAGGTAAATGTTAGCCTACACGTCTGCCTGAATCGTCGGGCGAGTGTCTGGTAGCGATCGGTATACAGCTGCAGTACCTGACTGCCTGTTGCAGCTGCGATGCAAACATGCACCTATTTAGATTCCCCCTACTTTATTTCTTAGTTTTAGTTTATTATCGATTAAAAACCTATGCGATATGTTCAGTATGGATGAAATTCATTGTATGAGGTGTCCAGTCACTGGGCAATGGTGAATTAAAAAAGAAAATTCATTGTTTCACACACTATTTTAACTGTCTCAGGACGGATTACTGGGCCAAGTGCTCCCCACAACTACTGGCCTGGCTGCTTGCACCAGTATGGTGGACAGATTGCTGTAGTAGTTGAATAGTGAAGTAGTTTAGATTGACCCCTCCTGTTTTAATTATTTTCTGCTCTATTAACATGAGACCAACTATGATGAGGAAAGTCAGACTAATATTTATCGGATGTGAGTTCATATGATGCTACGATTCTTTATTTTGCAAATTATAGTGTCCAATGGTAAGTGCTCTTCTGTGTTGAACTTGAATACGGCAAACTGCGTAAAAAATTAGGAAGTTTTAGATTGACCCAACTTTATTTCTTTATTTTTGCTTTTTATTGATTAAAAACCTCTGCGATATGTTCAGTATAGATGAAATTCAATGTATGAGGTGTCCAGTGACTGGGCAATGGTGAATTAAAAGAAAAAATTCATTGTTTCACACACTATATTTTAACTGTCTCAGGACAGGTTACTGGGCCAAGTGCTCCCCACAACTACTGGCCTGGCTGCTTGCACCAATATGGTGGACAGATTGCTGTAGAAGTTGAATAGTGAAGCAGTTTAGATTGACCCCTCCTGTTTTAATTATTTTCTACTCTATATATTAACATGAGATCAACTTTGTTCAGGAAAGTCAGACTAACATTTATCGGAGGTAAGTTCATATGATGCAATGATTCTTTATTTTGCAAATGATAGTGTCCAATTGCAAACTGTGCTTTTCTGTGTTGAAAATGAGTACGGCAAACTGCGTAAAAAAGGAACTTTTAGATTGACCCAACTTTATTTCTTTATTTTTGATTTTTATTGATTAAAAACCTCTGCGATATGTTCAGTATAGATGAAATTCATTGTATGAGGTGTCCAGTCACTGGGCAATGGTGAATTAAAAGAAAAAAATCATTGTTTCACACACTATTTTAACTGTCTCAGGACAGGTTACTGGGCCAAGTGCTCCCCACAACTACTGGCCTGGCTGCTTGCACCAGTATGGTGGACAGATTACTGTAGAAGTTGAATAGTGAAGCAGTTTAGATGGACCCCTCCTGTTTTGATTATTTCTTGCTCTATTAACATGAGACCAACTATGATGAGGAAAGTCAGACTAACATTTATCATAGGTTAGTAGGTTTTGAGGTACCGGTAAATGTTAGCCTACAGCGTAGACGTCTGCCTGAATCATTGGGCGAGTGTCTGGTAGTGATCGGTATAACAGATGCAGTACCTCACTGCCTGTTGCAGCTGCGCGCGCGCGATGGAAACATGCACCTACCAGGTATTTAGATTCCCCCTACTTTATTTCTTATTTTTTGTTTATTATGGAATAAAAACCTCTGCGATATATTCAGTATAGATGAAATTCATTGTATGAGGTGTCCAGTCACTGGGCAATGGTAAATAAAGAATAAAAAAAAATAATTGTTTCACACACTATTTTAACTGTCTCAGGATGGGTTACTGGGCCAAGTGCTCCCCACAACTACTGGCCTGGCTGCTTGCACCAGTATGGTGGACAGATTGCTGTAGAAGTTGAATAGTGAAGCAGTTTAGATGGACCCCTCCTGTTTTAATTATTTTTTGCTCTATTATCATGAGACCAACTATGATGAGGAAAGTCAGACTAACATTTATTGGAGGTAAGTTCATATGATGCTACGATTCTTTATTTTGCAAATCATAGTGTCCAATTGCAAGTGCTTTTTTGTGTTGAAATTGAGTACGGCAAACTGCGTAAACAAGGAACTTTTAGATTGACCCAACTTTATTTCTTTATTTTTGCTTTTTATTGATTAAAAACCTCAGTGATATGTTCAGTATAGATGAAATTCATTGTATGAGGTGTCCAGAGACTGGGCAATGGTGAATTAAAAGAAAAAAAAATCATTGTTTCACACACTATTTTAACTGTCTCAGGAGAGGTTACTGGGCCAACTGCTTCCCACAACTACTGGCCTGTCTGCTTGCACCATAAGATTATGGTGGACAGATTGCTGTAGAAGTTGAATAGTGAAGCAGTTTAGATGGACCCCTCCTGTTTTAATTATTTTTTGCTTTATTAGTCTGCGTTCACATAGAAGTGTACTATTCGGGTATTCGGGGCTCGTTTTCGAGGGCACGCGAATAGCTTGAATCGAACGATAGGATTTCCTAACACCGGTTCACATAAGAGCAGCTAGAGCACTATTCGAAATGCCAAATAGCTGCGAATAGTATAGCATAGTGGGAATCGCGCTTGTTCGATTTTCGAGCAGCGTATACCATCCTTCGTTTATGAAATGATGAAAATTTTTTGAAAAAATAGGCATGTAGACCGAGATCCTGGTGCAGTTTAGAAATTGTTCTTGCTGGGATGATTGTGTAGGAGGAAGAAGTAGGGAGTTGATGGTGAGGGTGATGGTGTACTGGGTCGACTTGACGGCGCATAGCGAATACCGTATACTTCTATGTGAACGCAGCCTAAGGCTCCATTCACATAGAAGTATACTATTCGGGTATTCGGTGCTCATTTTCGAGGGCACGCGAATAACTTGAATCGAATGATAGGATTTCCTAACACAGGTTCACATAAGAGGGCACTATTCAAAAGTACCGAATAGCATAGAATAGTATAGCATAGTTGAATTGAGCTTGTTCGATTTTCTTGCAGCGTATACCATCTCTCGTTTATGAAATAATGACAATTTATGGTCTGGACTTGCCCTATAGCAAAAATAAGCAGATAGACTGACATTCTGATGCAGTTTAGAAATTGTTAAAAAGATTTGCTGGGATGTAGGAGGAAGAAATCCTCACTGCATGGGATGGTGAGTTGAAGGTGCGGGTGATGGTGTACTGGGTGCCCGAATAGCGAATATCGAATACCGAATACCGTATATTTCTATGTGAACGCAGTCTGAACATGAGACCAACTAGTGATGAGGAAAGTCAGACTCACATTTATAGTAGGTTAGTTCATATGGTGCTACGATTCTTTATTTTGCAAATAATAGTGTCCAATTGCAAGTGTTTTTCTGTGTTGAAATTGAGTACCGGTAAGGCAAACTCTGTAAAAAAGGAACTTTTAGATTGACCCAACTTTATTTCTTTATTTGTGCTTTTTATTGATTAAAAACCTCTGCGATATGTTCAGTATAGATGAAATTCATTGTATGAGGTGTCCAGTCACTAGTCAATGGTGAATTAAAAAAAAAAATCATAGTTTCACACACTATTTTAACTGTCTCAGGACAGGTTACTGGGCCAAGTGCTCCCCACAACTACTGGCCTGGCTGCTTGCACCAGTGGAGTGGACAGAAGTTGAATAGTGAAGCAGTTATGCTGAAAATATGATCAGACTCGAAGGAACTGATTACAGGTTCGGTGGCATCGTTTATTCCGTGTCACGATGTATCGTGTCTTTCAATCGCACAGTATACGTACAATCAAGTGGTAGTACAGTATTGTACACAACTGTATGTATGGTAGCTTTTAATACACAATCAGAGAATATCTAACATTACAGACCCCTCCTGTTTAAATTTTTTTTTGCTCTATTAACATGAGACCAACTATGATGATGAAAGTCAGACTAACATTTATCATAGGTTAGTTCATATGATGCTACGATTCTTTATTTTGCAAATTATAGTGTCCAATTGCGAGTGCTTTTCTGTGTTGAAATTGAGTAAGGCAAAAAAGGAACTTTTAGATTGACCCGACTTTATTTCTTTATTTTTGCTTTTTATTGATTAAAAACCTCTGCGGTATGTTCAGTTCAGATGAAATTCATTGTATGAGGTGCCCAGTCACTGGGCAATGGTGAATTAAAAAAAAAAAATAATTGTTTCACACACTATTTTAACTGTCTCAGGACAGGTTACTGGGCCAAGTGTTCCCCACAACTACTGGCCTGGCTGCTTGCACCAGTATGGTGGACAGATTGCTGTAGAAGTTGAATAGTGAAGCAGTTTAGATGGACCCCTCCTGTTTTAATTATTTCTTGCTCTATCAACATGAGACCAACTATGATGAGGAAAGTCAGACTAACATTTATTGGAGGTAAGTTCATATGATGCTACGATTCTTTATTTTGCAAATTATAGTGTCCAATTGCAAGTGCTTTTCTGTGTTGAAATTGATTACAACAAACTGCGTAAAAAGGAACTTTTAGATTGACCCAACTTTATTTCTTTATTTTTGCTTTTTATTGATTAAAAACCTCTGCGATATGTTCAGTATGGATGAAATTCATTGTATGAGGTGTCCAGTCACTGGGCAATGGTGAATTAAAAAAAGAAATCATTGTTTCACACACTATTTTAACTGTCTCAGGACAGGTTACTGGGCCAAGTGCTCCCCACAACTACTGGCCTGGCTGCTTGCACCAGTATGGTGGACAGATTGCTGTATAGTGAAGCAGTTTAGGTGCACCCCTCCTGTTTTAATTATTTTGATCTGCCGCAGACTCTTAAGCCTCCCTCACTGGCCTGGAAGAGTATGCTGCAAGGTCGCGGCAAGTCTTGCTTTGCAGATGCAGCATTTTGGCTGAACTAAAAATTGGGCCATGACTATGTATGGGATCATTATGATATGAAAAATGAGTAGAAGAAGGCAATAGGCACAGCGCTATGCTACTCTTACACATACACATGCACACACGAACATGCATGCATGCGCACACACACACACACACACACACACAAATGAATACCTATCAATTTACATAATTGACTGATGACTGATGTGGGTTCGATTCCTGCGAGACTGACTTCATGAATTCACAGTCTATACTGGTGTGCAGTCTCAGTTGTATGTAAATACATACGTACATTTACATGTTACCCATGCTATACAAACATGCATATAGGCCTAATATATTTTAAAGGTAGGGAATCCCATTTGCACGCCTTAAATGAAGAGTTGTATAAATACAGTGGTATGTTGAAGAGAGTATCATATTAGAAACTCCCATAAAGTATTGAAAGTGGAAGGTAACATTTAGTACATTTTTTTGACCGTTAGATTTTGAATTGAATTGTTTTCGGGGCTCACCGTAAATTCCAGTACATTACTAGGCTACCTTTGCAGACCCATGTACTGCATGTGTGTCCATCATGTATATTTTGTGAAGAAAGTTCATAAACACTTACTAACATTTCTATATACATTCTTGCCACGCACTCTATATGTTATTACATCAGCTCTTGTACTTTTAGATTTGTGTTTATAGATCACAAATACAGAAGAATGCAACAAAAAGGCTTAAGTGTGGCTGACACACAGAACTACTGAGAAGTTGAGTTTTGTGCATTATTCAAATTTTAGATAACTGTTGACTTCCAAATTTCTAAGCAGTGGCCTGAGCAAGTCCCCTGAGGTTCATATTTAATGTTTTGCTGCATTTTGGGAGGTCTGTAAAAGGTATTCCCTACCTTTAAAGTCCAACTGCGAGTGCTTTTCTATGTTGAAATTGAGTCAATTTGTGTTTGTGTGTGTGTGCATGTGTACATGTTTGTGTGGTATGGGTGGGTATGATGCAACATCAAACATTAACGTCCTGTGATTAAATGCAACTTTTCATGTGTTTGTGTTTTAGTGTGTGTGTGTGTGTGTGTGCCATATGGATGGGTATGTACTGGTAACATTGAATATTCACATCTTATACTGTGATCGAACTCTAGTAAGACTGTAAATTCAATAGTCTAATTGAAGTGTTTGTTTGCAAAAACCGATAAGTCCATTTTTAAAGATTTTGAAGTACGGTCTCTGTCATAAATTACCGGTACAAAATAATACCTTATAAATGATATATTGTTCACTACATACAACGTATAGAGCCTAAAGGTACATTTTTGAAGTTATGGTCAAAAGAAGCAAAAAATTTCTTATCATTCTCTTTATTTTTCCATTTGGCAAATATGGACTTATCGTTTTTTTTTGCGAACAAACTCTTCAATTGTTGCTCATGTTCACATATGATATGTTTGGGTACGTATGTATGTATGTATGCATGTATGTGTGAATATAATATTTGGATAGGATGGGTAAGGTTTGGTTAGGTTTTGGGTTAGTATTAAATACCAAGAAAAAAAAATGCCCTTCTTTGTTGTCATATTGTAAGACTCATCCTCTGTTTGAAAAGATTAGTTGTAAATCATATTCATTGTTAGTAGACATAGCAACAGTGTCTTGTTCCTTTATCAATTGACATGGTGGCCAGCTTAATCCCTTATCCAAATTGCTTTCAGACTCATGTACCGGCAACAGTTCAGTGTGTCTTTATCTGTCACTCTTTCAATATGCTCCTTCCTATTGTGTTTATGAATCATGTATATATAATGTAATGCAGTTTCATCTCTTGAGTTATAGGGATCATACAGTTTTAGTTGAGACTTATTTTCATGTTTCTCACATTTTTGGTGAGATTAATGAGAAATCTCTTATGAAATATGAAAGAGCATGTAATTCTATGAGGAATTCAACATTTATTTTAATGAAAATTGGTTTTGAAATGGCTAAGATATCAAAAAAAAGAGCGATTCTAATTAAGTGTGGGACCCACACTTAATTATGATCGCTTTGTTTTACTTTGTTTTTGGATGTATCAGTCATTCCAAACCCGACATTCATCAAATAAACTTTGAATTCCTCTTTAAATGGTATGCTCTGTACAATATCATATGTGTTTTCTTGGTATCTCACAAAAAGTTAAAAGCCCAATTCTCATCTCCACCAATGCTGTTCCATCCCTTTAATTCTTCACTACCATCCTGCCCAGTTACATAACCATTTCCATGACAACCACATTCCACTCTATCCCCGGTCAGCCATTCTCACGGTCATCCAACATTCCATTCCCTGGACACCCACATGCTACTATCTGGTCATCTCATTTGCCATTCCCCACACAAACTGCTGAATCTGTATGTAACCAGTGTTCTGACTATCTGAAAAAATACATTGTAGGCACTTTGCTGTAATGTCGTTAGACATTCTTTGATTGTGTATTAAAAGCTACCATACAGTTGTGTACACTGTACTCTCAACACTTGATTGTATACTGATGTGCGATTGAAAGACACGATACATCGTCAGGTACTGTAGTACGAGTACGATGCCACCGAACTCGTAACCAGTGCAGTTTTACCGAGTCCGATCATATTTCCAGCGTATTTGTATCACACAAATATCACATTGGCAAAAAGAATGACCAACAATGGCATCTTTTAGCATTATCCCCCACCGGCTCTACTCGATTTTGACGTTTCTAACCCATCAGCATCGTTCAAACGTTTGACAATGGACAACTCGCAACCGGTGTTTTTGCACAGAGCGATCCAGTACGTGCGTGTCGCTACACTGCTTGTGTACAATTTTACAACACGTTCACAGAGCAACGAATCGGACTCGAAAAAGCTTGACAAGGTGATCAAAAAGTTCGATGATCACTTCACAGGACATGTCAACACAACTTACGAGCGATATGTCTTCAACATGCGAATCCAGCAGGACGGTGAGACGTTTGACAGCTTTCTTACATCGTTAAAAACTCTTCGTGTGAATTTGGGGAGCTGCACGACTCGTTGGTACGCGATCGCATCCCAATCATCATTGGCATGAACAATGCAGCCATATGTCTTCAACACGCGAATCCAGCACGATGGTGAGACGTTTGACAGCTTTCTTACATCGTTAAAAACTCTTGCCAGTTCGTGTGAATTTGGCCTTTGGGAGCTGCACGATGCGTTGGTACGCGATCACATCATCATTGGCGTGAACATTGCAGCCATTAGAATGGACAACGTCTGCTTCGCGAATCGGATCTGTCGCTTGTTACTCGCTCGACCGTCAGCGTCTATCATCCATGCCGCGAATGCAGCCTCTTCACAAGCGGATGAGATAAAAGCTCATGCATCATCATCTGTAAACTATGTTCCAACAGCAGACTTTACGATCACATCGCTCTCAGCCCATGCCACAGCCAGTGGGTAAGAGCAATTCAGTGAACAGTAATCGTAGTCCCACTACCAGTGTACCACAACGTGTCACAACTGTGGAGGTCGCTACCCGCATGATGCACGTAAACCATGTCCAGCTCGCGGTCAAACGTGCGTATACTGTCACAAACTGAACCATTTCGCTAAGTACTGCTGAAAACGACAGCGTGACAGGAAACATGTCAACGTGCTAGCACAGCATGATCACACCCACAGCGAGCTCGAGTGTGACCGATGAACTTGTTACACCGTCTACCTCTACCCCTTCATGTTACAACACTGCGAATGCTGAGGATCCCAACAGTGACAACTACCTTTTCACGGTCAACTCTCCCCAAAAGGACAAGCTGCCTACCGTGACAGTCTCCATCAATGGTGTCAACACCGATGTTATTCTTGACACTGGTGCTTCAGTCAACATCATGAGCGAAGCAACTCTGCGTAAAGTGTCTTCCCATCAGCTAGCGTTGAAACCTGCCCACCAGCAAATCTTCGCGTTTGAATCTTCTTGTCCATTATCTCTTCTTGGGCAGATCGAACTTCCAGTTCACTACAAGTCTGGATGCTGTCGTGCAACATTTTTCATCACACAGCATGCTGGGCCTACCTTGCTGTGCCTGTCAACGTCCAGTGAATTACAGCTCATCAGCATCGCTAACAATATCAGTGGACAGGTCAACTCATCAATCTTTGATGAATTCGCTGATCGGTTTACCGGATTGGGTAAGCTGAAGGATGCAACTTGTAAGCTCCACGTTGATGAGTCAGTTACGCCCATCACGCAACCCCACTGTTCCATGTTCGTAAACGTGTCGAAGCTGAGCTTGAACGTCTCCAGCAGCTTGACATCATCGAGCCTGTGCGTAATCAACCAACGCCATGGGTTTTGCCTATTCGTGTTGTACAGAAACCCAAACAACCAGATCAGATCAGAATTTGCGTGGACATGCGAACTGTCAACCAAGCAATCAGGCATGAACGAGACGTTACCCCAACCATCGATGACATCATCGCAAAGCTGAATGGAGCTCGGGTTTTCTCCAAACTCGATCTCAACAGTGGCTATCATCAGATCGAACTCCATGAAGCTTCACGCTA
The DNA here is from genome assembly GCF_040938485.1 of Diadema antillarum. Classification (NCBI taxonomy): domain Eukaryota; kingdom Metazoa; phylum Echinodermata; class Echinoidea; order Diadematoida; family Diadematidae; genus Diadema; species Diadema antillarum. The sequence goes on from NW_027271458.1 coordinate 1,464,985, forward strand.
TCTTACTCTGTTCTCGACTCATGCTGGTTTGTTTCAGTATAAACGCTTGAACTTCGGAGTGAACAGCGGTGCAGAGCAGTTCCAGAACTTCATTCAGTCAGTTCTCGCAGGCCTACCTGGTGTCATCAATATCAGCGATGATGTCCTCATCTTCGGTTGTGATCAGACTGAGCTTGATCGTCGTCTTCACGATTGCCTGCAGCGGTTGAGAGACAAGAATCTCACACTTCACAAAGCGAAATATGAAGTCAACAAGTCGTCCATTGAGTTCTTTGGACACATCTTCTCATCGACCGGTGTTTCGCCGAGCCCAGCGAAAGTTCAATCGCTAGTTGATGCACCCCCTCCAACTTCTCGTGATGAAGTGCGCAGTTTTCTCGGGTTGGCTACGTATTGTGCACGCTTCATCCCACGATTAGCGACCCTATCTGAGCCACTCCGCATGCTTACCAGGCAAGATGCAGCATGGGAATGGCATCATCGTCATCAATCTGCCTTTGACGACATCAAGCGTGCTATCGCTGACCACTGCACATCGACCACTGAGCATCGATCGTGGAAACAGGATCTGTACAGCTTTTTGCGCAGTTACCGAGCTACACCTCACGCAACGACTGGTGTCCCACCCGCGACCACGATCTTCAATTGTCCACTCCGCACGCAACTTCCCCAGCCGCAAACCCCTAGTCAGGATGATCACCACATTCGCAATCGCGACCACGCGAAAAAGCAGCAGATGAAAGCGAACGCGGAGAAACACAGGCTTGTTCGCGAGTCACCGTTCAAACCAGGTGATGTGGTGCTTGTGAAGCGCGATGGTCACGTGGGAAAGTTCTCATCACCATTTGATCCACGGCCTCATGAAAGTCGTGGAAGTACGCAGTTCGATTATCACAGCTGAACGCGGTTCACAGAGAGTCGTACGCAACTCATCACGTTTCGCGATTCTCCAAGGGTCACATGTGGGGAGTGATGACCCAGATATGTTGAACGACGATGATGTTCTACCAGTCAACAATCGCGGAAATGCTCCAGCTCCACGACGAAATCCTTTTCGCAATCGAGCTCCACCTCGATATTTGCGAGATTACTACAGATACATTTGTAATTGTGCATATTCCATTAGACACAGGCACAAATTAAGACTGACTTTTATGCCTTTGTGTCATGAAACTGAATAATAAACTTTCATGAACATGATGATGACTGAACTCAACACATTGTGTAAAGACAATGAACACTTTCGAACATTGTGTAACCATCACATGTGTAGACTAAGCATTTGCCTATTATTTGTGCATATCTATTTTTTCCTCTGTTTATTCTCTTGCCAAACTACAACATTATGTGTACATTGCTACATTACATGTGTGTGTTACACATGAATGTGCTGCTTTTCATGTACATTACACATCTGCCTTCATAGTGTGGAATCTACAGTATAAGGTTCACAAGGGAATTGTTTGTTCAGATTTCATTCCACTGAAAGTACAGGGAGCAATGTATAAATGAGGTTTGATCAGTATTGCAACAGTCTTGTTTGCAACCAGTAGTCATGCATTCTAGCTGGAAACCCTTTAATCACAATGACGGGAGGTGTTTGTTTGTCATACAGCTGTACATGTTAGAAAAAGTGTAAACAAGTACATGCCTTCAGTACAGTGCTATTCATTACAATTGAAATACTGTATGTGAAGTGTTTAAAGGAACAGTTGAGAATGTGAACAGTGTACATGCTTTCAGTATGTTATTCATCACAGTTGAATACAGTGTGTGAGTTGTGAAAGAAACAATTTCACACAACATTACATGTGTTGTTTTTCATGCATGAACTCTTCATGTACATGTACATGTGCATACAGATTTTCAGGTGACAAGTCAAATGAGTCACATTTCTTAATCTTATCACAGTGTATAATAAGTCAAAGGCTGATAGACAGTTGTGTCTTGTATTGACATCTGTAGTTTACACACCATAATGCCTCAGGCTGCGTTCACATAGAAGTATCCTATTAAGGTATTCGGTGCTCGTTTTTGAGGGCACGCGAATAGCTTGAATCGAACGATAGGATTTCCTAACACTGGTTCACATAAGAGGGTACTATTCAAAAATACCGAATGGCTGCGAATAGTATAGCAAAGTGGGAATCGCGCTTGTTCTATTTTCGAGCAGCGTATACCATCTTTCGTTTATGAAATGATGAAAATTTTGGTCTGGATGTGCCCTGTAGCAAAAATACATGTAGACTGATATTCTGGTGCAGTTTAGAAATCGTTATTGCTGGGATGATTGTGTAGGAGGAAGAAGTAGGGAGTTGATGGTGCGGGTGATGGTGTACTGGGTTGACTTGACGGCGCATATAGCGAATAGCGAATACCGTTTACTTCTATATGAACGCAACGATGAGGTCATCTTACAATGTATATTTCAGTCATTTAATAGGTGTCCTACTAGTGTTTAATGTACAAGCTGTATGTACATCAGATACAGTGTACTTGTTGAGTACATGTTGCATGTAGAAGCAAATACAGTGTAGTTGATGTTTTTAAGACTTGTTGTAACATGAAAGGTTCTCCAACAAAGTCGAGGTTGTGAGTGTTCAGATTTGAAACAGCAGTATTTACTGTTGATAGTTTATAAAATGCTACTCTTATAGCGAGATCGGCTATAACGAAATAACTGCTATAACGAGATAAATTTTGTGATTTCCAAACAAAGAAAAACATAGCCAATCAAACCTGATATAGCGAGGTAAAGCAAAATGTCTTCGGGTAAAGCTTTACTTCGCCTGTGCTATCATGTTCCGAGATTGTAAAGCTCGATGCGTCAAAAACTGTCTTGTACACACATATTTTCTTCAGTTCACTCTACAGCTAGCACTGCATACGTGTATGTGTGTGTGTAGGCGCACTGATACATGCAGAAAATGTGGTGGGACGGCCGTATACATGACATCATCATGACGTTTAGCAAGTGTGAGGCAATCTGATGCTGTGATTGGCTTTCTACGTAGGGAATTCCCCATCTTCACACACACGCAGTCATAATATACATACAGAATGTGTCACACACACACACACACACAGCATTGTGCAGACCATATTCAAGCTTTCCACACACAACACACACCCATACTGTAGTAATATACGTAATTTACTATTTTGTGTTAGTCAAAAAAAAAAAGAAAAAAGGAAAAATGACAGATCGGGTGTACATAACATTTGTGTCAGTAAACATATGCATTATACAAGATGTAGGTAACAAATGATGTCAGAAGAAAAACAAATGTCAAAGGATTTTAGAAAAAGACAAAATTTATTCAAGGTTAAACATTCCAACCTGTGTCTGATTCTCATGTTCATAAACTGAAAGAGTGGGTTATAGATAGTCCTAGAAGGTTAATCATTTTATTGCCATCTTTTATCAGATGTAACAGTGATCATTTTGCAAGCTGTAATGTGACACTTAGTTTAAAAGATGGGAGGCTTGTATTTGTAATGTCGTTAGACATTCTCTGAGTGTGTATTAAAAGCTACCATACATACAGTTGTGTACAATACTGTACTACCACTTGATTGTATACTGATGTGCGATTGAAAGACACGATACATCGTGAGAGGGAATAAACAATGCCACCGAACCCGTAACCAGTTCTCCCGAGTCCGATCATATTTCCAGCGTATTTGTATCACACAAATATCACATAAACGTTGCCGATTGCAGATTGTATAATGGTTTAGACGCCTTCCCCCCCCCCCCCCCCCCCCCCCCCGGTAAAGGTGTAGGGTATGGAATATCATCAGACAAAAGGGACATAACATGGGTCCTCCTAAAAATCATCTTAAAATCATCAATCCAACACTATATGTATTGTATACTGCAACAGGAATAAATGTTATGGACATAACAGCATGATACATTAAAAATAAAGCATCATTTCACAATGACGGTACCATATCACATGTACCATATTCACATAGACTGTATCAATAGTACAGAGGGTCAAAAGGGCAACTCTCATGGTGAAAATATCTTGGGGCCAGTGCAGTACAAAGGGTCAAGAGGGCAAACCTCTTGGGGTAATAGATAATACATTGCTCACTCACCAGTGGTTATGAATTATTCACTATAGAGTTTGTTGTGCGTGTGTGTGTGTGTGTGTGTGTGCAGGGGGGGGGGTGTATTTGTGTGTAATATGGGTGGGTATGCAACATTATACTTTCACGTCATACTGCAGAAATTAAATGTAACTTTACAGGTGTGTGTGTGTGTGTTTGTGTGTGTGTGTGTTTGTGTCTGTGTGTGTTGTGTGTGTGTGTGTATTTGTGTGTGGTATGGGTGGGTATGCAACATTAAACATTCACATCATACTGCAGAGATTAAATGCAACTTTACAGGTGTTTGTGTGTGTGTGTGTCTGTGTACGTGTGTGTATGTGTGTGACGAAGATTACACATACATGTACGTGTGGTATGGGTGGGTATGCAATATCAAACATACAGGTTCTACTGACATTAATTATTAAGCTCGCGCAATTAAGATTTTAAGGTGTGTACGTGGATTTGTGTGAATGTATGTGCATGTATAATATGTATCTATCTATGTATGTATAAGTATGTATGTATGGTTAAGGATTGGAGTTTGATAGATAGTAACACGTAATTCATTCCACACGATTAAAGTGCAGGTGATTACCGAAGATAGTGTGGAATGAACAACGCCGATACTCCCCTTAGGCCAGTATAACACATAAAAAGTTCGAAACTGTAGAATTCGAAGCAGTTGAAATGAAAAATAGAATAAACTCCGTCAAAAAAAACCCCCCAAAACTATGAAATTGTACTTATAATGTGTCAACAATGCTTTGATTTGTTCACAATTTTCTTCACTGGATGTCAACAATACCCCTACACGCCATATATTTAACAAGTATTTATCAAGACTTTGAGATAAGTGTGCAAGTATAGTTAAATTCATGATCGTGGGGTACAAAGTACTGAATGTAGAAATATATGTTTGCAGATGTACTCTAATGTCAGTGTCAGAGTTGATATTTTTGTGTGTCTTCAAAATCATGACTACATGTAGCAGCTGTTAGCTGTCTTGGGAAATTCATGAAGATATATACCTTGCAGAATATTGAGCATATACAGTAGATTAATTTCAGTGTGGTATGGTGTATATCATGTAATGCATCATATTCATACTTTACATCATTTAAAAATGTCATTCTAGTGCTTAGGCTACAGTTGCTTTTTGAATTTCCTGAAAACTGCAGGTGAATTTAAATCTGCATTTTTAAACTTGAGTTTAGGGTCAAAATGCACTGTTTCCATGACAACAGAACTTCAACTGTACTCTTGTTAAATGTGTCTATCCTTGCACTGACCTTGCTATGTGTGTGTGTGTGTGTGTGTGTGTGTGTCTCTGTGTGTATACATATGTGTAGTACCTCATGAGTACCTGATGAATGTGACTGCTTCATAATTGTGGAAGTAGTTCACTCCACAAGATTTGAAGAAAATATGCAGTAACCATGGTAACACGTCACGTACAAACATTAAGAGTGTCTTGTATAACTACACCTTTGGATCATTACAGGCCCTACATACTGAACTTAAAATAGATAAACTGATATTTCGTTCCACAATGTTTTGGGTACTTACTATGGCAATGCTTTCCCCGACAGACACACAAAAACATGTTTTGCATATCTACACCTCAATGTCATTATGTACACCAAATTTAAGTTCAGGTGCTTCAAAATAGTGAAAGAAGTTCAAATCTGAAGATTTTCAAGAAAATATGCCATTACCATGGCAACGCTTCGTCGGGTACAAACACATTTAAGTGTGTCTTGCATAATTGCACCTATAGATCATTATTCATACTAAATTTGAAACGAATTGCTGAAATACTATGAAAGTAGTTCACTCCACAATGTTTTTGGAAAATTGTGGTTACCATGGCAACGCTTTTTCTGACAAACATAAAAAACATCTCTTGCACGTCTACACCTCAATGTCATCATGTACACCAAATTTGAGTTCCATTGCCTTAAAACTCGAAATAATTTCACCCCACATGATTTTCAAAGAAAAAATTACCGTTACCATGGTGACGCCTTTTCAGGTACAAACACAAAGTGTGTCCTGCAGAACTACACTTATAGATCATTATACATATTAGATTTGGCTAGTAACTGATCAGTGGGAATCAGTGGGAATGCTGGAGGATGATTGTTCCAATCCTTGTGGGATTCATTTAAGAGTACTATATATATCTATTCTTGTGTGAAAATTATTTGCCTCAGAATGGTCTCATATTCAAGTAATTTGCAGTTTAATGTTTCCAGGTAAGCGTCCCTGGTCAGTGACGGGGCATTAATCTTTACATTACTTGAATATGAGACCATTCTGAAGCAAATAATTTTCACACAACAGTAGATATATAATGAATCCCACAAGGATTGGAACAATCATCCCTCAGCATTCCCTTTGATTCCCACTGATCGGTTACTAGCCATCCCCTTTAAATACTGTGAAAGTAGTTCACTCCACGTTTTTTAAATTTGTGGTTACCATGGCAACGCTTTCTCCGACAAACACAAAAAGTGTCTTGCACATCTACACTTCAATGTCATTATGTACACCAAATTTGATTTCAATTGCCTCAAAATTGTGGAAGGAGATCACTCCACTAGATTTTCAAGAAAATAAGCCGTTACCATGGCAACGCCTTGTCGGGTACAAACACAAAGTGTTTCTCACGTAACTACACCTAAAGATCATTATACACCAACAATTTGAAATGAATTACTCAAATACTGTGGCAGTAGTTTACTCCACAAGGCTTTTTGGAAAATTGTGGTTACCATGGCAAAGCTTTCTCAGATAAAGACAAATAAAAAACATGTCTTGCACATCTTCACTTCGATGTCATCATGTTAACCAAAGCTTCATCAAAATTGCTTCAAAACTGTAGATGCAGTTCGCGACGCAAGATTTGCAACGGACTGCCCGACCGACCACACGCTGATTTTCTATGTGCTTGTAAAATATCTGTAAATAATGAATTATAATGTAAATAGCACCAGGCAGTCTGCAAGAATCTTCAGTCCATTGAAAGATACCACGTAGACTTAATCAGAAGTAAGAAGAAGAAGAAGATTCCTATACTAGCATACTGAGTAACCCCTTACACACTTTGTGTACCAGTTTCTTACGCAATCCTACATTACATTAAAATGTCATTTATACTAAATATTTTTTTCTTCTTTTTTTCTTACAAGAAATGAACAAATTTGGAGCTTTGTTCTTAGCATCTATATGAGCAGCCGCAATTATGGCATTTGCAATCTATTGCAAATCGATTGCAAAATTTGCAACTACCCCTGAATGTATTGCAAAGTTGCAATTAATTAGCAATTGATTGCAAAGATGCAATCAATTGCATCTTTCTTGCAACAGAATTGATTGCAATTTGCAAAAGGATTTCAGGATTTGCAATAGATTTGGGGGAGTTGCAATCAATTGCAACTTTCTTGCAACACACCCTAAGAATACGTACATCCCGTCTTAAGTTTGAAATAGTGTTAATATTGAAGGTGTAATACTGCTTTTTAATATTATCGAAAGTGCAAAATATGAGTGGGAAGAATCCTGCATTCAACGAAGGAGACATAATATGAAACAAGAGAACATGGCAACAGGCGGATGAATACATGTGTTGCCATTTTCCTATTGGTCCGTTAAGGATGTGCTGTTCAGCGATATTGTCTTTTGCGCCCTCTACGTCGGCAAATTGAAATGCATTTCTTACGAAAAAATTACAAAAGTTTAAGCGTTTATATCTTAGATGTATTTCATGAAATCAATAGAGATGACATGTAAACATAATGAAGAACTCTTAAACAACGGAAATACATGCAAAGAAAGGCATGGTTGAAGGCTTTGACTGAATTATGAACAATTTCCCTAACCCTTGTCGCGGCCCTTCTTCAAAAAAATCTACAACTATGCTACATTGTCAAAAATATCAAATTCATATTTTGCCCATAACTTTAAGAAAAATGGAGCAATAAGTCCCAAACTTTGTAGGAATGTTTAGGAGATGTCTGTGAATGTCCCTATATGGTTTTTGTAATTTTTACGGTTTTTTATTTTTCATCACTTCTTATCCCTAAAACAGAGGCATGTATTCTGACTACAATTTAGAAGTTTACTGCATTTTTTCCAAAAATGAATTTTCAAAAAAATTAATTTCATATTTTTGAATATTTCTTGTTTTAGATCAAGAGCTAGTTGAGTTTACAATATCTAGCTCTCTACTAGCTCGAAAACCCTGTTTTCCTTCATGCTGTACCAGAAAATCTACACCTGCGCTACTTGTTTTTTTTAATCAATCATATTTCATTGTTCATAAATAAATTAGTTCAAAAAAGCCTGGAATCTTTAAGAGCATGGTTTCAAGATACGGCAAATCAAAAATTAGCCGAATCTGTTGAAAAATGGCGAAGTTATTAAACTTTTTTGACCACTTGGGTAGGGTTACAATTTTGCTACGTGAATTCTACAACTTTGCTACATGGGCCAAAATTTCATGTTTGGGCCCTTTTTTTTACCACTTCTCAATCTTCAATGGTAATGACCTTGACAATGCTTATAGACAAACTATCTGAGATTATAAAACAGAAGACCCAGTGCAAATCAATAAGTGATAAAGAATTTAGGGCCCCAAAACTCTGACCATGTCACTTCCATAACCCTAGTTAGGGTTAGGGTTAGGGTTAGGGTTAGGGTTAGGGTTAGGGTTAGGGTTAGGGTTAGGGTTAGGGTTAGGGTTAGGGTTAGGGTTAGGGTTAGGGTTAGGGTTAGGGTTAGGGTTAGGGTTAGGGTTAGGGTTAGGGTTAGGGTTAGGGTTAGGGTTAGGGTTAGGGTTAGGGTTAGGGTTAGGGTTAGGGTTAGGGTTAGGGTTAGGGTTAGGGTTAGGGTTAGGGTTAGGGTTAGGGTTAGGGTTAGGGTTAGGGTTAGGGTTAGGGTTAGGGTTAGGGTTAGGGTTAGGGTTAGGGTTAGGGTTAGGGTTAGGGTTAGGGTTAGGGTTAGGGTTAGGGTTAGGGTTAGGGTTAGGGTTAGGGTTAGGGTTAGGGTTAGGGTTAGGGTTAGGGTTAGGGTTAGGGTTAGGGTTAGGGTTAGGGTTAGGGTTAGGGTTAGGGTTAGGGTTAGGGTTAGGGTTAGGGTTAGGGTTAGGGTTAGGGTTAGGGTTAGGGTTAGGGTTAGGGTTAGGGTTAGGGTTAGGGTTAGGGTTAGGGTTAGGGTTAGGGTTAGGGTTAGGGTTAGGGTTAGGGTTAGGGTTAGGGTTAGGGTTAGGGTTAGGGTTAGGGTTAGGGTTAGGGTTAGGGTTAGGGTTAGGGTTAGGGTTAGGGTTAGGGTTAGGGTTAGGGTTAGGGTTAGGGTTAGGGTTAGGGTTAGGGTTAGGGTTAGGGTTAGGGTTAGGGTTAGGGTTAGGGTTAGAGTTACGGGTATTCCGCAGTATATGAAGTATATAGTTAAGAGTTGAAATTAATAGTGTAGATAGGTCTCGTCGAGACTAACATAATTCAAAAATTTCAGATCTTAACTCCCATTATTTTTTGCTCCAGCCGTTTTTAAATTTACCGTTTGTTTTGTACATAAAAAAATTCAAAAGCGTCTGGAAGAAAAACTAATAATAGTTAAGGATTCATACTTTTTTAAAATGTTAAGTCCGATGGAAGGTTCAACATATGGAAGTTTGAAAGTGTAAGTTTAATTAGTCTTCGCTCCAGGCGATTTTTAATTTTTTGATATATACTATATGTATAAAATTTAAAAGGGCCTGGAAAAGACATAGGCTTAGTACATATGTACAAAGCCTAGGGTTAGGGTTAGGGTTAGGGTTAGGGTTAGGGTTAGGGTTAGGGTTAGGGTTAGGGTTAGGGTTAGGGTTAGGGTTAGGGTTAGGGTTAGGGTTAGGGTTAGGGTTAGGGTTAGGGTTAGGGTTAGGGTTAGGGTTAGGGTTTGGGTTAGGGTTAGGGTTAGGGTTAGGGTTAGGGTTAGGGTTAGGGTTAGGGTTAGGGTTAGGGTTAGGGTTAGGGTTAGGGTTAGGGTTAGGGTTAGGGTTAGGGTTAGGGTTAGGGTTAGGGTTAGGGTTAGGGTTAGGGTTAGGGTTAGGGTTAGGGTTAGGGTTAGGGTTAGGGTTAGGGTTAGGGTTAGGGTTAGGGTTAGGGTTAGGGTTAGGGTTAGGGTAGGGTTAGGGTTAGGGTTAGGGTTAGGGTTAGGGTTAGGGTTAGGGTTAGGGTTAGGGTTAGGGTTAGGGTTAGGGTTAGGGTTAGGGTTAGGGTTAGGGTTAGGGTTAGGGTTAGGGTTAGGGTTAGGGTTAGGGTTAGGGTTAGGGTTAGGGTTAGGGTTAGGGTTAGGGTTAGGGTTAGGGTTAGGGTTAGGGTTAGGGTTAGGGTTAGGGTTAGGGTTAGGGTTAGGGTTAGGGTTAGGGTTAGGGTTAGGGTTAGGGTTAGGGTTAGGGTTAGGGTTAGGGTTAGGGTTAGGGTTAGGGTTAGGGTTAGGGTTAGGGTTAGGGTTAGGGTTAGGGTTAGGGTTAGGGTTAGGGTTAGGGTTAGGGTTAGGGTTAGGGTTAGGGTTAGGGTTAGGGTTAGGGTTAGGGTTAGGGTTAGGGTTAGGGTTAGGGTTAGGGTTAGGGTTAGGGTTAGGGTTAGGGTTAGGGTTAGGGTTAGGGTTAGGGTTAGGGTTAGGGTTAGGGTTAGGGTTAGGGTTAGGGTTAGGGTTAGGGTTAGGGTTAGGGTTAGGGTTAGGGTTAGGGTTAGGGTTAGGGTTAGGGTTAGGGTTAGGGTTAGGGTTAGGGTTAGGGTTAGGGTTAGGGTTAGGGTTAGGGTTAGGGTTAGGGTTAGGGTTAGGGTTAGGGTTAGGGTTAGGGTTAGGGTTAGGGTTAGGGTTAGGGTTAGGGTTAGGGTTAGGGTTAGGGTTAGGGTTAGGGTTAGGGTTAGGGTTAGGGTTAGGGTTAGGGTTAGGGTTAGGGTTAGGGTTAGGGTTAGGGTTAGGGTTAGGGTTAGGGTTAGGGTTAGGGTTAGGGTTAGGGTTAGGGTTAGGGTTAGGGTTAGGGTTAGGGTTAGGGTTAGGGTTAGGGTTAGGGTTAGGGTTAGGGTTAGGGTTAGGGTTAGGGTTAGGGTTAGGGTTAGGGTTAGGGTTAGGGTTAGGGTTAGGGTTAGGGTTAGGGTTAGGGTTAGGGTTAGGGTTAGGGTTAGGGTTAGGGTTAGGGTTAGGGTTAGGGTTAGGGTTAGGGTTAGGGTTAGGGTTAGGGTTAGGGTTAGGGTTAGGGTTAGGGTTAGGGTTAGGGTTAGGGTTAGGGTTAGGGTTAGGGTTAGGGTTAGGGTTAGGGTTAGGGTTAGGGTTAGGGTTAGGGTTAGGGTTAGGGTTAGGGTTAGGGTTAGGGTTAGGGTTAGGGTTAGGGTTAGGGTTAGGGTTAGGGTTAGGGTTAGGGTTAGGGTTAGGGTTAGGGTTAGGGTTAGGGTTAGGGTTAGGGTTAGGGTTAGGGTTAGGGTTAGGGTTAGGGTTAGGGTTAGGGTTAGGGTTAGGGTTAGGGTTAGGGTTAGGGTTAGGGTTAGGGTTAGGGTTAGGGTTAGGGTTAGGGTTAGGGTTAGGGTTAGGGTTAGGGTTAGGGTTAGGGTTAGGGTTAGGGTTAGGGTTAGGGTTAGGGTTAGGGTTAGGGTTAGGGTTAGGGTTAGGGTTAGGGTTAGGGTTAGGGTTAGGGTTAGGGTTAGGGTTAGGGTTAGGGTTAGGGTTAGGGTTAGGGTTAGGGTTAGGGTTAGGGTTAGGGTTAGGGTTAGGGTTAGGGTTAGGGTTAGGGTTAGGGTTAGGGTTAGGGTTAGGGTTAGGGTTAGGGTTAGGGTTAGGGTTAGGGTTAGGGTTAGGGTTAGGGTTAGGGTTAGGGTTAGGGTTAGGGTTAGGGTTAGGGTTAGGGTTAGGGTTAGGGTTAGGGTTAGGGTTAGGGTTAGGGTTAGGGTTAGGGTTAGGGTTAGGGTTAGGGTTAGGGTTAGGGTTAGGGTTAGGGTTAGGGTTAGGGTTAGGGTTAGGGTTAGGGTTAGGGTTAGGGTTAGGGTTAGGGTTAGGGTTAGGGTTAGGGTTAGGGTTAGGGTTAGGGTTAGGGTTAGGGTTAGGGTTAGGGTTAGGGTTAGGGTTAGGGTTAGGGTTAGGGTTAGGTTAGGGTTAGGGTTAGGGTTAGGGTTAGGGTTAGGGTTAGGGTTAGGGTTAGGGTTAGGGTTAGGGTTAGGGTTAGGGTTAGGGTTAGGGTTAGGGTTAGGGTTAGGGTTAGGGTTAGGGTTAGGGTTAGGGTTAGGGTTAGGGTTAGGGTTAGGGTTAGGGTTAGGGTTAGGGTTAGGGTTAGGGTTAGGGTTAGGGTTAGGGTTAGGGTTAGGGTTAGGTTAGGGTTAGGGTTAGGGTTAGGGTTAGGGTTAGGGTTAGGGTTAGGGTTAGGGTTAGGGTTAGGGTTAGGGTTAGGGTTAGGGTTAGGGTTAGGGTTAGGGTTAGGGTTAGGGTTAGGGTTAGGGTTAGGGTTAGGGTTAGGGTTAGGGTTAGGGTTAGGGTTAGGGTTAGGGTTAGGGTTAGGGTTAGGGTTAGGGTTAGGGTTAGGGTTAGGGTTAGGGTTAGGGTTAGGGTTAGGGTTAGGGTTAGGGTTAGGGTTAGGGTTAGGGTTAGGGTTAGGGTTAGGGTTAGGGTTAGGGTTAGGGTTAGGTTAGGGTTAGGGTTAGGGTTAGGGTTAGGGTTAGGGTTAGGGTTAGGGTTAGGGTTAGGGTTAGGGGTTAGGGTTAGGGTTAGGGTTAGGGTTAGGGTTAGGGTTAGGTTAGGGTTAGGGTTAGGGTTAGGGTTAGGGTTAGGGTTAGGGTTAGGGTTAGGGTTAGGGTTAGGGTTAGGGTTAGGGTTAGGGTTAGGGTTAGGGTTAGGGTTAGGGTTAGGGTTAGGGTTAGGGTTAGGGTTAGGGTTAGGGTTAGGGTTAGGGTTAGGGTTAGGGTTAGGGTTAGGGTTAGGGTTAGGGTTAGGGTTAGGGTTAGGGTTAGGGTTAGGGTTAGGTTAGGGTTAGGGTTAGGGTTAGGGTTAGGGTTAGGGTTAGGGTTAGGGTTAGGGTTAGGGTTAGGGTTAGGGTTAGGGTTAGGGTTAGGGTTAGGGTTAGGGTTAGGGTTAGGGTTAGGGTTAGGGTTAGGGTTAGGGTTAGGGTTAGGGGTTAGGGTTAGGGTTAGGGTTAGGGTTAGGGTTAGGGTTAGGGTTAGGGTTAGGGTTAGGGTTAGGGTTAGGGTTAGGGTTAGGGTTAGGGTTAGGGTTAGGGTTAGGGGTTAGGGTTAGGGTTAGGGTTAGGGTTAGGTTAGGGTTAGGGTTAGGGTTAGGGTGTAGGGTTAGGGTTAGGGTTAGGGTTAGGGTTAGGGTTAGGGTTAGGGTTAGGGTTAGGGTTAGGGTTAGGGGTTAGGGTTAGGGTTAGGGTTAGGGTTAGGGTTAGGGTTAGGGTTAGGGTTAGGGTTAGGGTTAGGGTTAGGGTTAGGGTTAGGGTTAGGGTTAGGGTTAGGGTT